>NC_064248.1:60697500-60712500 GCF_003254725.2 Canis lupus dingo | reverse complement strand
AAAAGGGAAAAAATGTCTTTGTCGTGAAAGCGTGATTTCTGCATTAATAAAACCAGTCCGGACACCTCCCTTCCAAACCCAATTTATCCTACTCTTATTGTGAGAAGACCAGTTTTACAAACATTCTGTAATTTCAGGGGAGGGCATTTTTGTTGCCTGGTATACTCCCATAAAATTTGAATGAGTTAAGACTTTTAAAACGAAGTTCTGGGTCTTTTAGGTCTAGGGTTTAGGGCTAATCTCTTTGGGCTCCTAATCGCTCCATTAAAGAGTATGTTGATGCACAACTGGAAAGTTTTTGGATCCGAGTTAAAAGTGAAGAGTGAGGAAATTTTATACAGTTGTTCAAATCACTTCAGAGGGAAGATGGCGATCAACAGTTGTCCAGCACCAGCACCCCCCAGGACTGGATAGTTTTAGATCTATTTTAATCTCCTTAATAAGTCCTATAGCTATGCAAGTGAGTGCATTTTGATAACTGCTGTGCCTAATTTGTAACAATTACTGTCAACCTTCAGTTAAGAGACTGTTCATTCCACACTGGCCCAGAAAAGAGTGAAATGTATGACTCGTGCGCATAATTTTATTCACATCATATTTCATACTGATTATGTATTGATGACATTGATTCATTTACTCTTTACAGCGCCACTTGCATGGATATTAAATCTTATTGACCACAGATGAATTTTAATTTCAGATTGGTGATAGATTTTTCCATCAGCTCTGATAGTATGTTTGACTTTTTCATCATTAACCCAGGCAATCACACAGCACTGAGTTATTGCATTGAAACAAAAAGTGCACACTTCACTTGGTAATTCTTTATGGATTTACAATAGGAACTTCATTAATGTCTGTTGTGAGGATCACACAAAAAAAAAACAACATTTATCTGCAAATAGGAATTTAGCAAGCTTCAGAAGTCTCAGGAAAAAATATTAGGCTTCTTTGTCTTCTGTAATGCATTTTCTTAATGCCGTGTGTGGGGAAAATGACTAATATTTGAAAACTTTTAACCATTTAAAATTACACTGCCACATTTTAATGCTGATTTTTTTTTTTTAACATTTTTCCCTTACTCAAATTTATGGGATAAGGTTAACTATATTTTTCATTTCTTTATTAAGTGCCAATTATATCAAAATATGCACACTTTGTTTAATTTTCTAATATGAGAAGCTACCTAGCATACCATTTTAAGAACAGAAGTCTGATTTTTTGTTGCAGATTCATCAGTCAACATCCATGAGGCATTTTGAGCTTCTTTAAGGAATGCCAGCACATATAAATACTTAAGATTTTTATGGTTTGAACTGTAATGAAGTGAATCTATAGGGCAGAGTTGAGAATAAGGGAAAAGGTAACAAATATTCTGAGATAACCATTTCAGTTCAAAGGCAAAGCCATTTGCAGTTCTATTTGGCAGCCAAAAAAAAGCAGAGGAATTGGGTAGGGGGGGGTGAGTGGAAAAAAGAAATGTGCTGATTTTGGTTGAAATGGTTGATCTCTTTCCCCTCCCATGTAAAAGCTTAATTTTTAGCAAATTAGATCTTAAGTTTGTTGCTGGTTCTATACCATTTCTTTCCCTGACTTGACAGAGAATAAGAAATGATTGTTAGAGCTCACCAACGTGTAGCGTGAGGATTCAGAGGTGTGGAGACAAGATGGAAAACGTAGCAAACCATGCAGTCCTGAGTACAGGCAATAGCCACATTTGCTCCGGACTCAGTGGAAAGGGCAGATTACAAGCAGGGTCTCACGCTACTGACTCATTGGATACAAGGTGACATAAGTGGAGAGGTTTTAGGGAGGAAAGGTAGAGAAACATCTGGCTTGCATGTTTATAAGATTGCATGTGTTGTGCCTTTCAGATCAATCTTCTGTTTTCCACACCTTTCTCAGGATGGGAGAGGTAGCATGTTCGTTTTGGATCACAGAATGTAGTAGGCAACCAGTAGGCAACTGGTATATATACTTTCTGAATGTTGGAAGCCAAAAATAGACGGGTGGCTTTCCAAAATTAATAGCTTTTAAAAGGCATAGGAAGTATAACTTCAGGATTATGTTCTTGTCAGACATTGGTAAGAAGCTGTGTTTGGGGGGTGATGTTAATTAAGAACATCTCCCTGTTGGCATAAATGTCTCACATATTTGCCCTCGGTGCTCGGCTCGCCACAAGCACAGTCAATTCACAAGGTGGTTTTTGTAAATAAAGGTTTGGGGTGAGCTGAACTTGGTCCAGAGAGATAGTAAACAGACGGAGAGCAAGGGGAAGGAGGTCATGAAGACACACTTCCTGGTGGAATGTAAAGTGCTTTTTGGACCTGGAGAATGCTTTACAGTTATTTTCCCAAAACCCCATGGCATTTCTTTTCTGGAGGAGATGAGATGGGGAGAGATGACAAACGGCCCCACTTCATTATTTTCTTCTCTCTCCTCGTTCTCCTTATTTTTGGTAGGGAAAATTGGACATCAATTTTGGCTGTTTTCCTTCTATTCACTGAACCGATTACGTTTTTAGTGCATGCTGCATGATAAATACGGCCAAGCATCCACTGGCTTAAAAGTAATGAGTTGATTATTTGTACACCTTGTCTTTAAAGAAGGCAGCTAATTGTATAGAAAGTATAGGTCCCTTTAAACTCGGATTCTCCTGAAATTTGTTGCCAGTGTCTGGGATGTGTAGTCTACTAGTTGTTCTACATCATTGGGTTTGGTATAGTCTGAGAAAAAATAATTTTAAGTTTATAAATCCTGTAGTGTCTTGAGTGAAGTCTCAGACCACTAGTGTTCAAGGATCTACAAAATTTTATAGCCTATATCTTTTAAAGGAGGCTTGGCCATCCTCAGAATATTGCCTTCTGGAGAGTTATGTAAATACAATCAGATGTTGTGGCTATTTTTTTTTTTTTTCTATTCTGATTTTTGCCTGTTCTGGATTTCTTTCTTCCATTCAAGAGTGGCGGTTCCATCTAGAATTTTCTGTGCTTTTCAGTCAAATACGAGCTCACCTCTCTTTAGTTGGAGGAAAATTTAGCAAGTGTTCTAGTTTACGTATCACTTTGCAATTCCCCCGTAGTTATATAATTGGTGTTGTGTGTGTCCATCGTAGAGGACATTTGATGCTCATTTATTAAATATGCTCGCTGGCTGCCGCCACATCTTTGTTCTGGACAGACAAATTACCTTTCTCACACTGAGCTTCCACTCTGGGGAATTAAGCCTCCACCACTTTAATTAGCTTGGAAGTAGGGGGTTGCAGTTCCTAATAGACTTCAGGCTTTTAGTAAGTTAGGGAAAGGGTGAAACGAGAACTTCCTGCGAAGCTCAAAATGTAATTTAAAAATCGTAAAAACCTAATATATATTATTTCATTTTGGTAATTGCAAACAGATTGTATTTGATGACTGTGTGGATTATCATTTCTCACTCAGACATTGAAGTTAGACTTCCCTTGAACTATGTTTTTTAATTGAGCATAAGTCATTACATATGTTTGATTCATATATTTACAATATTTATGTAATATTAACTGATGTGGCAGATAGGAAATCCACAGTGAACGGCAGTTTCCGGACATTTGTATGTATGTGAGTGTGCACGTATGTACGTACGTATGTCTGTATACCTTTATCCATATGTCTGCATACACATGCATTCAGACACATACCTTTAGGTTGAGAAGGTCATGGGGCTATCAGAATAGTAACTGCTAGTATTTGGTTTGGCTTTTATTACATGCCAGGCACTGTTGAGAGGGCTCTCTCTATATTATACAATCCTTATAACAGCCTTATTATCCCCATTTTAGAGATGAGGGGACTGAGACACAGAGTAACTTTGCCAAAGGTTATGCAGTTGAGCATATTAACCCAAAACTTCTTTGCAGGGCACTTGGCTCTGAATGTGCATTTAAGATACCAGTGCTAGGCCGGGTGTAACCCATTCTCTCAAGAAAGAAATTTGCTGGGGATCCCTGGGTGGCTCAGCGGTTTAGCGCCTGCCTTTGGCCCAGGGCACAACCCTGGAGTCCAGGGATCGAGTCCCACGTTGGGCTCCCTGCATGGAGCCTGCTTCTCCCTCTGCCTGTGTCTCTGCCTGCCTCTCTCTCTGTGTCTATCATGAATGGATGGATAAAATCTTAAAAAAAAAAAAGAAAAAGAAAAAGAAACTTGCTTTGTAAGAGAGTTAAGCAATCCATTGTAGAACTTTACACCAGAAACTTTCTGCAAGTCCATTTCTTGTCTCATTTTCTCTGCTAGTAAAACTGCAGAAAACGTTATGCTTTAGTTCTTCACTGCCGGAGTAAGTAGCGTAGAAAGCCTCCATCAAGTCACAGTTGGAAAGTAATCTAATAAAAGAAGATTAGTGAATGTAGAGGAGACAAAAGCAGTCATGTTTGAGTTTAATATCTCACATTTAGCATTTTAGCTAAGATGCCCGTTTTTATTTCTTGCAGGTCTGCTAAAAGGTCAGAGTAATGCAGAATGCGTGCCTTCATCTCAGATTTTGTTCATCACAGGTGGATCCCATGCGTCTTCGGTAGACAAGTCACCTTTGTAGCTAGCACCAGTGCCAGCTCCATGCATCGCACCTTCCTTAGTGTTGATTGCCCTTCCCGCATTTATTGGTGTATTAAAATGACTGAATATGAACATTAAGGACTCCATGAACCTGGGCTAATGGGAGACTGTAGAGAAAATGAAAAAAGATCCACCGGAGGACATCTTTGGGGGGGGGGAGGGAGCTTGGGAGGAGGGAAATGACTAATGAAGCTAATTAAAAGAAGCATTCAAATCTGCTTTCTACCCTCATTAACAATTAGCAGGGCACTGGCCAGAGTTTGTACCCTGTGTTTTACCTTAACAACATTCTATTTGCTCTTTGTATATTTAAGTGTTGTAAGGAAATGTGTTTCAATCAAAACTGAACATGAGATAAAGGAAAGAGATGTGGCTTTTGTGATATTCTATCACAGACACTTTTATTGTATCTCTGTAAAATACAATGTATGTATGCATGTAAGTGTTTTCGTCCTAATGTTGCTACTTCCATGGCAAAGGAAAAAAAAAAAAAAGAATGGAAAAAAAAGAAAAAAAATTGGAAAAAAAAAATCAGGCTCCTAGCAGCTACTGTGTAGAAATTTCCCCCTACTTCTAATTTGCTGAATGAAGAAAAAAAAAATCTTTTATTTGTGATATTTTCAGAGACATTTGCTCTAGTATGGTGTATTTAAATAATAAAAACTTAAAAGAAAAAATATTCGATGGAGTTTGGATTTAAACACTGCTTTTTTCTCTTCTGTATTTTGGAAAAATTTAGTAGTTTTTTTGTTTGATACCAACTTCACTTTGAATCTTAGGGGTCGAGGGAGGTGGTGTGTATATTTATTTAGCTCTGGGCCAGTAAGGTTTTCTTCGAATTACTTAACCATGCCAGTTTTGGCAAGGCTACAAAGCAATGTTTCTAACGGAGTCCTTTTTATAAGCTCAGAATATTCTGGTAACTTAAGCACTTCATTGCACTTCTCCTATATCACAGTGAATCTTTTGTGTTTACATATAAATATTTGTTCGATTCTTCAGCTGTTCCGTTCATTCTCTCTTCAATAGGAAAGCCTTGGGTATTGATGAAAAGCATGCTAGAGAATGTGGCATAACCATCTTGTTCTCTTCACCGAGTTTATGGCTTTTGAAGGAAATAGCATTTCTAAACCATACCTGTACATATTTTGAAGTTCCGTGAGTTTTTAGGGACCCAGAGCTCTTTTACAACCTCCTCAATGGGTGAAGCAGCCATTTCCTAGTGAGCTTTTAGACTCCTGTGGTCTGCTGTATGATTTGTTTATTTTGCTTTGCTCTTACACTCCTCTGCGGGCTTTGCCTTTCCATATGTTTGGGGTAGGATTTGGATTTCACTTAGTAATCTTGAGATCCTCAGTTGCTAGTTCTGGACAGCAGAGTATCCCCAACAGCGCCTACATTGCCTGCAGTGGTCCCCTGTGGAAAGCGTGTGTAGGCCAAGGACTCAGTGGGCCCCGGGCCAGTGTTAGAAGGAGGAAAAACCAAAAGAGGCTGCATGCCAGGCTTGTGAGCAAATCTCAACTACAACTTCCTAAAACCAGGTGTGTGTATAATGCTACTTGAAATGTTCTCTCTAAAAATGGCATTTGTTTTCTTTTTCTCTCGTTCCAGAAGAGCTTGAAGAACAGGTCCTATAGAGCGGTTCAGTGCAGTACATCCCATCTAGCAGTCAGTTTCCATTTGGGCTCTTAGGCTTTCAGAGTCTCCAGTCCAGGAGGAAGGATCAGTTGCTCAAAACTGTGAACCTCCTGTAGAAAAATTAAGAGGTAGAGGGTTAAAATGGATCCTTCTATTAGAGCTTTATGAAAAGAAAATGCGAGGGAAAAAAAAAGAGCAAAATCACAGGCGTAACAGTATCGGTTTGAGTTAAATCCTTGGGGGAGTTTCTAGGAACTGGTTCTGGTTCTTACGGTTTTTTTCCCCCCTTTAAGATACTTTAAAGGAATGTGGACTCTTCAGGACAGAAAGGGAGAGATGTGTTAATAAGAATGCAAGCATCCTGTCTATTCTTTTTGGCATAAGCACTCATGTCCCATATAGTGCAGAAATTCAAAGGGGATAGTTAATAACTTTTAGTAAGTAATACAGTGTGGCATTTGGTAATGTGGAGGGCTCAGGTCATTAAAGACTTTAAATGAACTATTATATGGCTGGCTCCTCAAGCACTGCTGCATATTTAATAACGAGCTTCTAAAAGCATTTCTTAAGTTGCAGACCTATAAGATTACAAATGTCACTCATGTTAGTATAATCCACATGCAAGTGATGAAGCCTTCTCTTTGATGTGCTAAATTGGAGAAGGACTAATGGAGCTATGAATATACAATAGAACATATTTAAGTAGTAGTCTTGCTTTAGGTAAAACACTTTCTTGAAACCAGAGGCATTTCAAACAATAAAACCCGGCTCTAATGGGGATGCTCTGTGTGGATAGAGAGCTCCTAAAAACACTCAGGTTTATTCTGATGTGAGCAGTGATTGTGTTCCTCCCCCAACCCCAACGTGGCTTAGGAAAAAAAAAATCCACCAGCTTGTTCACCTTTCATCCATTGCATTTGTGATGTTAGTGAGATGTACTCCATTCTTTTGAAAAGACTTACTTAATATTAACCACATTATAGAGCAAGATGGCCCCCAATCCCTTCAAGCAAGTGCAGTTAAATAAATAAAGCAAATGTTACCGAGCCCTGCTGAACTCCTGATGATAAAAAAAAAAGTTTATGATAACATAAATGTCTCAATCATGCAAATTGTCACTCTTGCTAATGAAACAATTTTGTAAAAAGATTGTCCTGTGAAAGGGTTTAATGGTTTTTTTTACCTGTCTACTTAGATTTACACATCCCAAAAGGCAGGAGAGCCCAGACGAAGCTCTCTTCCAAACCAAATCGTTTGCCACAAGAAACTATTTCTAGCTCTTCGTGATTTATTAGAAAATAGCTTAATGTGTCTTAAAAAATACAAAATGAGAAAACTGTCACACCAAAATGAAGCCTGTGAAATTGTCATCCTCTTCCTATTAACTGTATTTAAATTCTTTATTTTGCTCTAACACTGATATTTGCAACAACTAATCATCTAAAATGAAGCTCTTAAATTAAATGGCTTTAAATGTCAATATAGTATGATTCTAATGTGTACTACTATTTCTATGAAATATTTCTTCGGGCCAGTAAATTATGCAATACTGAGTCCAAGAGCGATATATCAAGGGTCTAGTGAAGAGTTTTCCTGTAGCCCAAATAATTGTATTTCAATGGAGAAGAGGTTGTCCAGAGCCTCCTTCCCCCGGGAATTAGATCCTGGGTGCTCTCTTGTGCCTATGACTCCCTTTGGAGAGGTCGTCAGAGACACAGCATTTACAGGTTGATGTTACTTGTCACTTTGTCACTAAGACTCACCTATTGTCAGTCCAGCCAAGTCACAGAAATGCTTATTGCAGTTAAATAGCAATTTGTTTCCATGAAACTGCAATTAAAGTATTACTGAGCAACCATTTTAGATTGGCAATGCCCTGAACGCATGTTAAGCAGCCAGCAGCTCCCACTTGCAGAGTCAGAGACCCTGCTGGCAGCCAAGTGTGCCGCCTTCACCCAGGTTGGGTATCCAGTTGAGAAGTAGTCGTAGCCCTCTGCTCCCCTCGTGAACACAAGCTGAGAGCACTGACAAGGCAGGGCTGATTTTTGGAAGGTGAACTTGCAACTTAACTCAAGTGAACAGGATTTTCAGTTGTGCAGGAAGTGCTTTATGCTGGTAGATATGTGCCTGTTTCCTAGAGGGAATGTTTTCGAGTTCAGATTGATTCTGCTGAGAATGGACTGCAACTCGGAGGCCTCAGGCCAATAATGTACTACAGGTCCTGACATGTTACAGCTGTGTAAACAGGGCCATTCTATCTCCTAAATCACAACTAATAAAGCGGAGGATGAAAATCAATTGATTCTGTTATAAGTTCTTTGAATGACACTAGAAAGTTGTTTAATGACTCTGTTAGAATGGACAGGCCTGGGTGGAGCCGCCAAAAGACCTATTTTAATCGTCTTTCTTCCCCCCAGAAACAGGGCAGGACAGCCTCTCCTGGGTGCTCGCATCCCCACCACCAGATGCAAACCTGCCTGGGCAAGGAAGGCACCTGAGCTGAACTCTTGCAGCTGATTTAAAGTTCAGGGTCTGTTGAGTGAGAAAGGTGAAGTGCAAAGGTTTTACTGAAAATGCGAAACATTGATGTAAGATCCTGAGAGAGGAAAGGATTTTAGAGGTGGTGTTTTAAAATGCAATTAGCACTGAATTCTAACCAGCTTGGAAACAATCATTAGCTCACGAGAACAGGAGGCATCTCACCTTCCTTCGGCCTAGTAAAGCTCCCCCTACCTCAAATCAAAAGGTTTACGTCCTCAACTTTTTCAAAAAGAATTTTCTTGGGCAGTGCGTTTATTTGTAGGCTTTCGCCTGTGTTGTTTGAGCTGCAATCTTTTTTTTTTTTTTTTTAAGTAGGGGGAAAACAGTTTCTTCCTTTTTTTTTTTTTTTAAAATTTTTTTAATTTTTATTTATTTATGATAGTCACAGAGAGAGAGAGAGAGGCAGAGACACAGGCAGAGGGAGAAGCAGGCTCCATGCACCGGGAGCCTGACGTGGGATTCGATCCCAGGTCTCCAGGATCGCGCCCTGGGCCAAAGGCAGGCGCTAAACCACTGCGCCACCCAGGGATCCCGAAAACAGTTTCTTCCTAAATTAATTTTTCATTTGCAGTGAATTGAATGCTTTTAGGAACTGAAAAGAGAAAATCTAGAGACAAACTGAATTTACAAATGAAGATTAATTATGAAAGCTGGAAAGGAAATTGCTTGCTTGGGCTGCGATTGTATACCTTGTACTTTATTTAAATAAGGTTAGGTAGAGATGGGTGTGTCTTAAATGCCGCATATCCCTCCAAGGCCTCCGAGTCCCATTCTGTCATCAATCATGGGCCTTCCGCGTTCCATAAACCTTACGTCTTTAACTAGAATGTGTAATACAATAACTTTATCTTGGAGTTGTGGAGTGCTCTGTAAACGTATTTATGTGTTCACATTTACAATTAACAAGTCCTTAACGTGTGTTATCTCAGTCCTCACAACTATCTTGATGATTGTGGCCTCGATTTTACAGATGAGGTCCTGAAAGTTCAAGGAGGTGATGTGGTAAGCAGGACCAGAGCAGCGGGACCAGGAAGGGCAGGGGGGCGCATGGGTGCTCTCCTTGGGTGCAGAATTTAGGGGAGTGCCAAAGAATACGTCATCAAGATCATGTTTTAATGCACTCTTTTTAAAAACGAAATTAATGCAAAAACATCCATGGTGAACGAAACATCACAATTTCAAATAAAGGCAGGATCGGCATTACTTCTCTTGACTTTTTACCTCAAGCTCCAACATGGGTAGGCCCTATTATTAAGGCCCAAAGTGCCAGAGCTGCTATTTGAACCCTGGCATTTTAGGGCATTTTGGTAGAATTGCTTTATAAATTGTTAGGCTGCAACAATGACATACTTTATTCTATGAGCTATAACAAGGATTTTCTCTCCCCTTAAAAAAAATGAACGTATTGCATTTTCTCTTTATCCAACCTGGAATGCCAACTCATTTAGATTGCCAGCATATTTTAGCGTTGCTCGAAGAGAAATTTCTTTTCAGTTTTGACAAATCTCAAGTACTTCGTGATGAGTAATTAAGTATCATTGGTAACAACTCTGCCTGCAAGTTGTTGGGGAGGGAAAAGAACAAGACTTCAATAATCATATTAGTCCAGAAAGCAAAATGGATAACTGTATCTAACTATATCTCCTACAAAGAAGTAAATGGTATGTTTAAAATGTTTGAATGGAGCTGTCTTAAGTCTGCTGATAATATTTGTGGCAAATAACAGATCAATGAATCCAGTTACATGAAAGAACATACTTCTATAAGTATAAAAGAAGTAATAGACACAAGTTTTGCAGAAAAATTTTACATGTTCTAGCATGACGTGAGAAGCAGATATATCGTGAAAGAACTAATATTCATATTTGTTGTTTTAAGATGGGAGAGCACTGAAGTATTCAAATGGAACAGATTATACCTTTAATTACATCCAAATACGATTCTGAGCTGAGTTTTAAAATTTTGTTGGCTGTACTTTCTATTTTCCCATTAATTGCTAGAATCCAAAAAGAGCAAAATTTGTAAATAAATTACAATAACACACTGTTAAATCCAAGCTGCCTTTATTACAAAGAGAAAAAAATAGCTAAGAGAAAGATTTCTACTCAAGTTAATAAAATAAAATTTTCTACTCAAAATAATAAAGTTATTTTGATGTTGATATAATGGTTAAGGAAAAAAGGACTTTTTTTTTTTTTTTTTTTGGTTCAGTTTCCTGACGGGTGGATTTTGGTGCCAAAGGACCAGTTCTCAAAGCCCATGACGTCTGTATGTTATTTCATGGAGTATCCCAGCCCAATGAGTCTGCAGGCTATCTTTTAATCTTTGATTTGCTAGGTGCAGAATGAGACTTTAGTTAGCCAGTATATACATATATTTTTCCAGTCTGAAGACTAATTTACCCTTCTCATTGGGTATGGATGCATGTACATACATCCTCTTCAGGTGTAAGGACCTGAAAAACATGCATAGACCAACACACAATCGATTGAAAACTACAGAATATTGATTGTAAAGAACAAGATATTATGTATCTGTGATGTGTATATTATGACCTAAGCTCATAAAGTGAGTGGATTTCTTCTGAGGTGTAGGCAGGATTTATCCCAGGTAGCGAGGCTGTAAGACCCAAGCTCTCAAACCACCGTACATTCCAGCTTTTCAGCAAATGCCATCCGTACCCAGAGATGCATGATCAGTACAAGCAGTAGCCTGCATCGTGTTTCTCAGTTTTTTGTCGGTATTGTTTTCTTTTCGTTGTTGGCAGGAGGTGGGCATAGACGTTTATAGAATTTATAGTAGATAGGATAGTGTCTTGAAATTCTAGGCTGTAGAGAAATTTCTATCGTGAGAAAAAGGGAGTAGGGAAAATGGAAGGAACACTTGCCTACATAAATCGCTCTTCAAGGGAGGATTGAGGGGCTGGAGTTTCACCGCAAACTGGGGAGAAGGCCAGCCGGGCTTCCCAGGCACCCTCACCACACCCCCACACCCCCCTTTACATGGTTTTGTCTTATTTCCCTACCGTCAAGAGACCTGCTTCCCCACCTCTACAGGATGCAGTTGCTGTGCGTGGTGAAACTCAGGCTATGTTTGAGTGTCGGGCGAGGCTGTGCAGGGCTCGGACATCAGGGCGGTTCAGACACTCGCAGCACTGGCACTTTTCAAGTTGATGGGATATAGCATTTGGTGACACGTCACAGGTGTGTCACGGAGGGCTGAGGTGAAATGCAAATTGCAATAGGACAAAAGCAGACTCGGATGTTCTTGATGGAGTTTGGGGTATCACCTGGGCAAAAAACATTGCCCCTGGTTGGTTACAGCTACAGCCGCTGGAAATCGAGCTCCTCCCTTCTCGAGAGTGGAGTGGAGCCCTGGGGCCCGGAAGTGGTGGAGGGGGCAGGTGCGAGTTTTCTGATTTGCTACTGAGTGTACCGGGCAGATAAACAGGCTTGATTTTCAAAGGACAAGCAGTCCTGAACGGATCTCCGACGCGGAGGCTGAGCCAGGTCTTCCTGGCCTTGGGTGTAATTCACCAACTCCCATCAGTTACCTCATGCTGTAAGCAATTGTTTTTTTGTTTGTTTGTTTTGTTTTGTTTTGTTTTTTACCTTCTCTAACTAGTAAAATGTGTTCTAATTTTTTTTTTTTTTAAAGGGGGAATAGATTCTGATTGGCTTTGGTGCTCTTGAAAGCCAGACAGTCTTTACCCTAAGCCAAGTAAAGGTGTAACTGTAATATTTTTCTCTGTAAGTTGTGTTTTTTTATATCTATATATATATTTTTTTTGCCCAAGATTTGATTTCCAACAGGCCCACCAAAGGATTCTGCCTCTGGAATCCCCTAATTTTGCATGCAGATGGCATGTTAATGAACTCATTACTGTGCATTTTATCCAACTCTGGACAGATTTGTGACATTATTTTTCAAAACAAAACGGGGTTAGGCAGTTGGTTGGTTGGGTTTGATGAGAATTGGGTGACTAAGTTAAAAAAATATTTCCCCAAACACTGCTCAGGGTTGCTGCTAAACATTCTATAAAACTATCCCTATCCCCTCCAACTCCCCCCCCCCCCCACCCCCAGAAAGATTCTTTGATTTCTTCACATTCCTGGGGACTTATGGAACTGTGGGCCTTCCAGAAGGTGTGTGGCCCAATTCCATTCTAAAACTAAGTAATTCTGGGCTTTCTTTTTGATTCCCTGAGTATCTATGGGCATCTTGTGTATCTCTTTTAGCTTAGGTTCTAAGCATCTTAGCATCAACTAAGGGAGAGGCATATCTTAAGGGGAATGCTATGAAAATCAATGATGGGATATTTACCCTGTATTCTGTGCTTTGCGATTTTTAGGGTGAAGGTACTCATGCCTCCCCACCCTCCCCTTTGATTTTAGAGCAGGTAATAAAGAACATATTGCTCTTGTATTGTGAAGTAAGCACCAAACTGGGACTCAGGAAACACTTGGAATTTAATTCTAGTCCTGAAGGGAAGTCAAAGGGAACCTGTGATCACGTTTGTCTTTCCAATCAAATATTAGCCATGGGCCAATCATTTATTCTTACTATCTCATTTTTGCCCCATCTGTTAAATAGGAGTTTACTAATCACAGCTCTATGTGCCAATGCATTAGATGAGTCATTCGAAGGTAGAAGGGCTTTATAGTCTGAGGATGGCACTCTTTGGATTGTAAATGGTGAAATAGAGAATATACTCGCTTCTCTGATTTAAGGGTTAATTATAAGACCTTCAGTTTACTTTGAAAATTATTATAGCCAACTCATGCCTGTCTTCTCTAACAAAGGGGAATAATAATGTAGATTAATTCAAAACAATGGATCACACTCAACTTATTTTTGGTTGGGAATATAATATGCAATCCTTTTATTTTTTTTTAAAGAAGTATTTTTTGAGCAGTGTTTGGTTCATAGAAAAATTGAGCGGAAGGTACAGAAACTTCCCCCATACCTCCCGGCCCCACACATGCTGCCCTCCCCCATGATCAACATCCCCCACCAGAGTGGTACATTTGTTACAACTGACGAGCCTACGTGGACACATCATAATCACCCAGGGTCCTCAGTTTACATAAAGGCTCACTCTTGTGTTTTACAGTCTGTGGGTTTGGACAAATGGATAATGACACGCATTCATCGTTACGGTATCATATAGAGTATTTTCGAGACCCTCAAACAACTCTGTGCTCTGCCTATTGATCCCTCCCTTACCTCACAACCCCTGGCAACCGCTGGTCTTTTTGCTGTGTCCACAGTTTTGCCTTTTCCAGAATGTCAAATAGTTGGAATCACACAGTATGTAGCCTTTTCAGATTGGTTCTTTCACTTAGTAATATACATTTAAAGGTCCTCTATGTGTTTTTAATGGCTTGATAGCTCATTTCCTTTTAGCACTGAATAATATTCCATTGTCTGGATGGACCACTCACCTACTGAAGGACATCTTGGTTGCTTCCAAGTTTCAGCAGTTAGGAATAAAGCTGCTGTAATTATCTGTGTGCAGGTTTTTGTGTGGATATAAGTTTTCAATTATGTAATTTTTGGAAGCAAGGTAATAATGCTTTTGTTAGGCAAATGTTACACGACATAAACTCAGACCAAATGGTGGTGGAAGGCAGCTCAGGAAGGACATGAACACTTATTAAACAATTATGTATGGGCCATACATTTCTGTGTCATCCTCGGCATACAACGTGAAGATGTTGCTACTCCTACATCTGTAGTTGTGGGAGCAGGGACTTGGAGAAATTAAGTAACGTGCTCAAGGTCATCAGCTAGTAATTAGAAAAAGGTGAATCCAACCCCAGAGCCTTATCAATAGGTTCTCATGGCCTTGTATAGGGGAAAGTGTAGCAGGATTAAAGCTTTACCATAGCAAGTCCCCTGGTTGGCAAGTCTACTATCAGATAATGGAGTTGATACTGTATATTTAAAACCATAGCAAACTTGTGGATGTTAAAAATGTTTGATTGCCCTTGGAAAAAGATACTGGTCTAGGTACCATTATTTACGTATGCAAATAGTCGTCATGCCCTCTTGACCACACACTTTCCTTCGAAAGGCTAATAACCTTGAGTTCTCATTTCGTGGCTCTTCGAGGAAGGAGAAGGAATTATCATTTGCTATTTGTCTAGTAATTCAATTAGAGCTAACTCTTATGGAGCTCAGCATTGACATGCAACAACTTGTTCATTTCTCACAAGAAACCTGTAAAGTCAGT